>NC_137166.1:46654710-46687889 GCF_951394435.1 Stenella coeruleoalba | reverse complement strand
AAAGACCTGAAGGAGGTGAGAAGGGAGCCATGTGAATCTGTGGGGAAACAATCCTTGTGGCAGGAACACAGTGCAAAGGCCCTGTGGTCAGAGCATGAGTGGAGTGTTTGAAGGACCATTTGGAGGTCTGTGTGGCTGGAGTAGAGGGAACAAGGGGGAGAGTACTAGGAGATGAGATGAGAAAGAGTTGAGGGGGGCAAATCGTGTAGAGTCTTGTGGGAGTCCCGTAGGGAGCATTTGAGCTTTACCCTGAACCCTGAGTGAGATGGAAGGCATGGGATGGCATTGAGCAGTGGAGGAAGGAGATCTGACTCACTTTTACATGGACTCTCTTTGCCCTAAAGATACAGGAGTGAAGAGGAATCATGGAGCTTGTTAGGACCACAGTGAGTCCAGAATGGGGAGTACCCCAACTTTCCAGATCATCACACTGAGGCGCAGAGAGGCCCAGCTCCAGTCGTCAAGAAACTGGCAAGGTAAGTGGAAAGGCTGGCCCTGCAGAGGGAAACGGGTCCCTGAGGGCAGAGTCCGCGTTCCGCAAGCTGCCCTCCCCGCCGGCCCCGCGGTGGGGGATGGGCCTCGATCCCTCCCACCTGCCCACTCTCCGCCCCGAGCTGGATGCCCGGGAGCCCCGCCGGCGCCTCCTCTCTCCCCAGGGGCCAGGTGGGGCGGCCGGCGGGGGGCGGGGCGCTCCCCCGAACCCCCCTCCCTCCTCCCCAGCTGGCGGAGGCTCCGCCCCAGGGCTGCCTGGCCAGTGGCTTCGCTTCTGGTTTCATTTCCCAAGGCCCGGGCTCTCTCCTTTTCCCTTCCCCCAGCCCTTTGAATTCCTGGCTCCTTTTCCACTTTCTGGTCTCAGCTCCAATGTCACCTCCTCTGGGAGACTCTCCCGGACCACCCTGGCTACAGGCACCGCTCTCCCGGCCTCTCTATTACCCCGTCCTATTTGTATTCTCCAAGTCACTGAACAGAAGCAGAAAGTATCTTCCTCATTTATTCATCTTCCAGGGTCTTCTCAGAATGAAAAACAAAGGTCCAAAGAGTGCTCTCAGCAGCGGTCCCCAACCTTTTTGGCACCAGGGACCGGTTTCGTGGAAGACAATTTTTCCACAGACGTTTGTGTGTGTAGGGATGGTTCAGGCGAGCGATGGGGAGCGATGGGCAGCGGCAGATGAAGCTTCGCCCTCCCGCCACTCACCTCCTGCTGTGCGGCCTGGTCCCTAACAGGCGGGGGACCGGTACCGGTCCGCGGCCTGTAAGTTGGGGACCCCTGCTCTAAAGGGCCTGAAAACTTCTCTGACCTCTTCCCTGGCAGCAGAAACAGCACCTCTCAGCCCAGGGCCTTTGCAGTGGCCCTTTCCTCTGGCTGGAACACTCTTCTTCCACAGCTTTACTACCTCTCCCACTTCATCAAGTCTCCACTCGATGTCACCTCTTCAGAGACCCCTCCGCCACCACCAGCTGCCTGTCCAAACAGCACACCCTTTCATTACTCTCGTCCTGCTCTGCTTTTCCATTTCCCTTGTCACCTTCTAAGATACTAAGTAATTGCTTTATTAAGTTTATTATTGTCCACCTCCTCATATCAGGGATTTTTGTTTATAATTTTACTGCCATATATTCAGTGCCTAGAACAGTGCCTGGCACACAATTTATTTGTTTTCATATTTCTTTTTCCACCCCATCCATCCCCTCATCCATAAGAAGAGAGGCTCTGTGAGGCGATTCCAGAGCTGTAGCCCCATTGTCTACAACAGTGCCCACAACATAGTAGATGCTCAATAAACCACACGTTAATCAAACTCAGACTTCTTCCCTTTATGACCTGGAAAGACCCACTTGGAGACTCTGAGTCTCCTTTTTCCCGGGCCAAAAAGATAGGTTGTGAGGGAAATTATGTGAGTTTGCCTAGCAGATTAGCATTTTACTTTTTTTATTATGAAAAATTTCAAGCACAGAGAAATGATAGAAAAAAAAAAGTATGCCTTCTGAGCACTTGAATACCCTCCCACCTAGATTTAATTTTCAACATTTTAAGTTTCCTTTACCTGCAGATGTGTATGTACATTTTTTCTTTTGCTGAACCATTGGAGAGTAAACTGCTGACATTTTGACATTCTACCCCTAATTAATAGCTCAGCAGACATCTCTTAAGAGTAAGGACACTTGCCTACAAACCACAATCCTTTTTCACATCTAAGAGAATTAAGAATTCCCTAATATTATCTAATATTCAGTCTATATTCAAATTTTCCCAGTTTTCTCAAGAAGGTCTTTTGTAGAAGTTTTTACGCCCAAATCAAAACCAGAATCTAATGCAGGTTCACATGCCTATTTGGTTGTAATAAATAAATTATATAGTATCTTTTATTCTGAAACTTCCTCCCCCTCAACCCCACCAATCCCTTCTTGTGATTTCTTGAAATTGAATTTTTGGTAGAACAACCCAGTTGTGCTGTAGATGTCCCATATTCTGTTTTTGTCTGACTGTGTTTGTGTTTAATTTTGTACATGCGAATTCAACTCTTGCAGAAACCCTATGTGGCAGGTACTCTTTAGCTGAGTTTTTTTTTTTTAATCTCCTTGTATAATTAAACTTTCTTTTTTTTATTTGTCTGTGCCCCACAGCATGCAGGATCTTAATTCCCTGACCAGGGCTCGAACCCGTGTCCCCTGCATTGGCAGACAGATTCTTAACCACTGTGCCACCAGGGAAGCCCTAGTTAGCATTTTTGATATCTTACTTTGGTCAGGAGTTTTATTCACAAACAGTTCTTCCCATAGGAAGAGTTAGCAAATGAGCTACTTGAAGAAGGTAAAGTCCCATTGTCGTTTTATCTGACAAGTATTAAACTCCTGCCTACTTGCGCCCCACCCTGAATGTCTCACTTGAACTAAGCACCTATGCTATTACCACAACTATTACTACTGAAAAAAAGGACACGTTACACACCACTCTGAGCATTTTGCAGGAATTGTTTTATTTAATCCTCAAAACAATCCTCTGAGCCAGACGCTATTTCTCTCACTTTAAAAGTGAGGAAACTGAGACCCTCCTAAGGGACTAAAGCACTTGCCCAAAGTCAAACAGCTACTTAGGGAATGGAGCCCAGGGTGGGATTCCAGTGGCATCCCACCCCCACCCTCCCACTCCAGCCTGTAACCAGGATTGAATACAAGTACCCAGCATTTGCTGATATAGTGCTCTTATAGGTACTACCTTATTTTAATTTTCTTAACTCTCAACAGGTAGGCAAGACGACCCCCATTTAACAGATTTTGTAGGCTCAGAGACCAAGGTCACACACCGAGTGAGTGTGAGTCCGAATTTGAACCCAGGCCTAGCTAGCCTAGAGTGTAGACCCCTGTTGGGGCTGGGTGCGAAAGCAGCTCAGTTACTGGGTTTGGCAGGTGCGTGGGCAGGTGTGAGGGGTCCGCACCTTAGGAGACAAAAGCCTCACCCCGCCACTGTCCCACAGGGAAAAGAGCCACCCTACCTTCCCCCCCAACCTCACGCAGCTGCCCGGACATGCGCCCTGAAGCCAACTTCCTCCCTCTTCGAACCTGCCCCCTACAGGCTCCGCCCATCACCGTCTAGGACCAATCCCTGGATGAAGGGCGGGGTTGCCACGGGAGTGGGCGGTAGCTAAGGGAAGTCAGTAGCCTGGAGTCGTGAGCCGGAGTCAGAACTGCGTCTCACAACTCAGGCGCCGGTTGCCGAAGGGGACCGGGCGAGCGATGCTGCCGCCACCGCTTCCTGATTGGCTGCGGGTGGCACCCTCTTCGTTCTGATTGGCAGCTGGTGACCTGGGTATGTAAATGAAGGGAAGAGGCCTGGGAAAGAAGGGGTACTGGCCGCGGGGTCCTTTGGCAGGTTCGATACCCGAGTCCGGCAGGTGCGCGCCAGGGCTGCCCGGGATCGAGACGCACGGGCCTCTCTGTGCCGCCCGCCCCGGCCAGGCCGGGTGAATCACGCCGCAGCCCGGGAAGGGGGCGGAGGCGCCGGCTCCCTAGCTCCGGCTGCGTGACTCACCCGCCCCCGCCGCCGCCGCTTCTGGAGGAGTAGCCTCCACTGCCTTCCGGAAGCGAGCGGAGGCCGAGAGGGCAGAACAGCTCTCCGGGGATCCAGGCACGCTATGTCCCGGGTGGCAAGCAGAAAAGACCGCGTCCCGCGGGGCAGCGTAAAGGGTCCCGGGGTATGGGGAACCGGAATACCCGGGGGAAAGCCGGCCTAGTTCCGCTAGGGGGCGCCGGGACTGGGGAGGCGGAGTCGGGGGTGGGGGCTGAATTCCTGCGGTTCCGGATGCTCGGGTCTGCTGGGAAGGAGGCGAGGACCCAGTTTTGAGTAGTGTGAGGGGTCACTCTTAAAGTTCTGCTGGTCAAGGATCTGGGTACTGTACCCTGCAGGCTGCCTGGCTTAAAAAAGCAGGTTGGCTCAGGGGCACCCACCCCGGGGAAAGTGTGGGTCCTCAAACTTCTCTCCGTGAACCCCGTGCCCATCAGGATTTTCCGGCAGGCTCTGTCCACTCTGTCTCCCAAATAAATCCTGAATCGACCAACTTCCTTCCATGTCCACTACCGCCTTATACTCGCAAGTCATCATCTTTGCCGACCCCAAAGAGTGCAGTAGCCTTCGAATGGATCTCAGGGCCACCCTCCCCGCCGCCCCCCCGCCCCTCTCCATCCCCCTACCCCTTCCTCTTAGCAGCCAAGGGGATCTTCTGGAAACTTAATCAGTCCACAATACCACTCTCCCTGCTCAAAACCATTCAATGACTTCCCACCACACTCATAATAAAAATCGAAGCTCCTTGCCTCTGCCTACTCTCAGAACCCCCCTGCCCCAACCCCCAGCCCCTCTCCCTCTGTCCACTGACCACAGCGTCTTTTTTCAGTTCAAACTCATCCAGCCTCTAGGTCTTTCTTTGCCTTTGTTGTTCTTTATTCCCAGAATGCCTTCCCCCTGGTTCTTCCATGGCTGATTCCTTCTCATACTTGAGGACTCATTTCAATTGTCACCTCCTCAGGGGAGCCTTCCTTGACCACTCTCCAGAACCTTTTAGTATTTCCTAGCACCATCTGTACATTTCCTGTATTTGTCTATTTATTTATTGTCTGATACTATTAGTAGACAATAAATGTTTGATTAAACCATGTGAAACAATTGCTTTTGTGGGTAAAAAAAAAGGTTGAATATTGGACATTTCACATGGTTCATCGAAGAAATAAATATTAACAGTTATTATTAATAGTACTTATTCACAGGAGTAATTGCTATGTACCAGGCACTGTTCTAAGTGCTTTTTGTATCTCATTTATTGCTTAAAACAATTATAGGAAATAGATACAATTATCATTCATGTCTTAAAGTTTCCCTAAGAAAGCCTAGGCTCAGAGAGGTTAAGTGATTTGCCCAAGATCACACGGACAGCAGTGGTCCGAACTTCACATTGGCTTTCCATAACTGAGTGACTCTTCCCTCCCCACAGATGATGCTGAGCAAGGGCCTGAAGCGAAAGCGGGAGGAGGAGGAGGAGGAGGGGAAAGAAGCCCTGGCAGTTGACACCTGGTGGCTGGATCCTGGCCACCCAGCAGTAGCACAGGCACCCCCAGCCGTGGCCTCCAGTTCCCTCTTTGACCTTTCGGTGCTCAAGCTCCACCACAGCCTGCGGCAGAGTGAACCAGACCTGCGGCACCTGGTGCTGGTAGTGAACACACTGCGGCGAATTCAGGCGTCCATGGCACCCACAGCTGCCCTGCCACCTGTGCCCAGCCCGCCTACAGCCCCAGGCATAGCTGACAACCTGCTGGCCAGCTCTGATGCCGCCCTCTCAGCCTCCATGGCCAGCCTTCTGGAGGACCTCAGCCATATTGAGGGCCTGAGCCAGGCTCCCCAGCCCCTGGTAGATGAGGGGCCACCAGGCCGCCCCACTGGGGGAGCCCCACCCAGCTTGGGTGCCTTGGACCTGCTCGGCCCAGCCACTGGATGTCTGCTGGACGATGGGCTTGAGGGCCTGTTTGAGGACATTGACACATCCATGTATGACAGTGAACTTTGGGCACCAGCCTCTGAGGGCCACAAATCCAGCCCTGAGGATGGGCCAGGCAAGGAGGAAGCTCCAGAGCTGGATGAGGCCGAACTGGACTACCTCATGGACGTGCTGGTGGGCACACAGGCACTGGAGCGGCCATCAGGGCCAGGGCGCTGACTCCCCCAGAGCTGGGATGTTGATCTGGTGTCCAAACTGAGCCTGGTGGCTGGACCAACTCTCCTTTGAAAGACACAGCTGGCTTCCCTAGAGAGGGGCTTTGGAGAGAAAGAATCCAGTCCTGGGCAACTTCACCTCCGCCCTCTGGTCTCTGGCTGATGGGGGTAGTCTGGAATTGGCCCTTGTGATGAAATGACAGGGCCTGGTGGCTGGCATGTGACTGGACCAGGCCCACTGCTGAGTCCCTGGAGGCACAGCTTGGTATACTCTTTCCCTGAGGTGGGAAAAGACCCCAACCAGTTTTTTTGAAATTAAAGCCAGTCGTGGGAAGTCTCAAGTCTGTGTATTGCTTTATTTCTGGGCTAAGGCGAGGGTGATAAAATAACCTCTAACATTTATTGAGCCGTGGACACCCAGCACAGTTCTAAGCACTTGACACGTGTTAACTGATTTAATTCTCATCACAAGATGGGCATGTTATTAGCCCCATTTTATAGTTGAGAAAACTGAGGCTCCAAGAAGTCATCACTTGAGGAGATAGGTTTCAAAGTTTACTGCTTTTTGTTCTGAGAAGCAGACCAGTTAGGTCTGGTAACTGGCCCTCTGTTAAACTCCTGGGATATACTCAGCCAGGTCTCCCTGATGTGGCTGCGTGTATACATGGCGGTGGAGGAGGAGCCCCGGGCCACTATTTAAAAATGAAATCTAGTCCTTGCCTGGAGTCCACCTGTGTGTCTTGGGGGCTGGGGTGGGGGCAGATGGGAGCTTTCAGAATGAGCCAGAAATAAAAGCACAAAGCTAAAGGCTGGATGGATCCTGTCCTTGGAGCGCTGACTGAGAGCCAGCTCTCCAAAAAACGCTGAAAGAAAGGGACCCTCCAGCAAGTTTTAAATAAAATCCACTCTGGGTCTCAAGTCTCTCTTTGGGCAAGGGATAAGGCAGCTTGGAAGCTGATTCCGAAATAAAGTCACCAGGTGTGGTGGCTTGACAGAACGGCAGGCGATCCTGCTTTCCTTCTAGCTGGGGCCACCTGCCTGACAGCCTGTGTGATAGGGTTGGCCTGAGCGCCGGGTGTCTGCGCCGCCCCCGCCGTCCAGCCGCATTCCTGGCCCCGCTGGGAGGGGCCCGCACACTCAGAGGCCTGGCAAGGGACCCAGGCAGCGTCCTTCCTGGCGGCCGTGGGGGCAGGGCAGCGCCCGGGGTACGGGACGGGGGGGAGGGGCACGATGAAAGCTGCATCTGGGGAGGGTGGAGGTGGGTTGGGGGGAGGGGCAGAGGGTCGGACGGTGACCTGAGGGGCTGGCTGCACTTCGAATGCGGGAAGCCCCGGCTAAGGGGCACTAAAATCGTGGGGCTCGGGTGCCTCCACTCTGGCCGGAAGCTTCAGGGAGGCTGAAGCTGGGGTGGAAACGGGGGGGTTGGGAAGGGAGGGGGGACAGGGGAGGGAGAGAGGCAGGCTGCTTCGGCCGGCCACTCGGGCCTGGAAGGGGCGGGCAGAGTGGAGCTTCCTGGAGGAGCGGAGGAAGTCGTGCCCATTTTTGGAAGTGGATGGGATGGCCCCGGGTGGGGAGTGGAAATGGCCCAAAGGGAGCTGGTGCCCAGGCTGAGGGATCCTCCGGGTGCCTGACTCCAACACCTGGTGACTCCAGCCCCTAGGCCATGGGACTCAAACTCGGTTTTAACCCAGACCCAGACCTTGGGAGTTTAGGCTGAGCGCAGCAATGCCCCCTGGTGCCCAGTCTGGGGGTCTGTCCTGCCGCTGCCTTAGATTCCCAGTGGTCAAGGAGTCCCCAGCGTGGGGTCAGCAATGCGTTCTGTTTACAACACCCTGAGGACCTATTTCTGATGTCTCTGGGTGCCAAACTGGGGGATAATCTGTGATACCTACTTCTATTTTTTTTTTTTTTTTTTGGCTACGTGTCGGGTCTTCCTTGCGGCACATAGGCTTTCTCTAGTTGCGGCGAACAGGGGGCTACTCGTCATCGGGGTGCGCAGGCTTCTCATTGCGGTGGCTTCTCTTGTTGCGGAGCACTGGCTCTAGGCACATGGGCTTCAGTAGTTGTGGCACTGAGGGCTCAGTTGTTGTGGCTTGAGGGCTCTAGAGCGCAGGCTCGGTAGTGGTGGCACACGGGCTTAGTTGTTCTGTGGCATGTGGGATCTTCCCGGACCAGGGCTCTATCCAGTGTCCCCTGCATTGGCAGGCAGATTCTTAACCACTTGCGCCACCAGGGAAGTCCCTGTGATACCTATTGATGCAGGCAGCCTACCCATCTGTCAACGATGGTCCCATCTGCCCCTGTGCCTGTTTGGCAAGCGTTGCTCCCCTCTCAGCAGAGTCTCTGTGTACAGTTTCTCCGGTTGTGCACTGCACATAGGCTCCGTATTTATCTCACACACCATGCATTTACATATTTATTAAGGCAGTTTCTCAGCAGATGGAGGTCAAGTGCCTTGGGGAAGGGGTGTGCCTTTTGCACAAAAGCAGCATATGGGCTAGATCAGCCCTGGTCCCATCTCCCTGGTGCCCTCGGTTTATGACAGCTTGTGCCTGAAGACCTGCCCTACTCTCCCCATGTCTGACCCCTGGACGATTGTGCAGCTCCCTGGCTCTGGTGTGCCCCTCCGCCCTCAGGCTCAACCCCAGGAGGCCACGCTACCTCGGCCAGCAGATTCCAGGGCCCACACCATTCCTAATGGAGCCACCAGCCCTGGAGCTGGGGCTGCTTTTCACAGAGCCTCTGTGTGCTCCCACCACGACACTCCCCAGGCCAGCTCCCCTCCATGGGCATTCACAGGGACCCCCATCACACACATATACTTCTTTCCTCCAGCACCTGGGAGAGCTGTCCTTGGTCTCCTTCTCCCTCCCCTCCTTCCCTTCCCTCATTCAGCAAAAATTTATGGGTACCTACCCTACTGTGTGCCTGGCCCTATATAAAAGACAGATCTGACCACATCTCTCCCCTGCTCTGGGCCCCTCAGAATGTATCCCCGTCCTTGCGGGGGCGGGGTCTGAACCCTGTACCGTCCAAGGCTCACCTTCTGCCCCTGTCCCATTCACTCATTCAATGAGCATTTACTGGACACCTACGGTTTGCAGTCCCAGTGTGGAGATCTAACGATGCTTAGTCAATGATAACGATGATGATTATTATTTTGGCTGCACTGGGTCTTCGTTGCTGCGCGTGGGCTTTCTCTAGTTGTGGTGAGCGGGAGCTACTCTTCGTTGAGGTGCACGGGCTCCTCATTGCGGTGGCTTCTCTTGTTGCGGAGCACAGGCTCTAGGCACACAGCCTTCGGTGGTTGCAGCACATGGTCTCAGTAGTTGTGGCACGTGGGCCCTAGAGCACGTGGGCTTCAGTACTTGTGGCGCGTAGGCTCAGTAGTTGTGGCGCATGGGCTCAGTTACCCCGTGGCATGTGGGATCTTCCCGAACCAGGGATCAAACCCGTGTCCCCTGCCTTGGCAGGCAGACTCTTAACCTCTGTGCCACCAGGGAAGTCCAGTCAATGATTATTGACTCAATAAGCCATACTGTGTTGAAAGCCAGGCCACCTGTGTTTGAACTTCTGCTTTGCCGTTCTGTGGCTGTGTGACCCTAGGCAAGGTTCTCAACTTCTCTGGGCCTCAGGGTCCTCATCTGTAAGCTGGGACAGTAAGAGTACCTACCTCAAAGGGCTGTTGTTCTGAGGGGAGAGTGTTCTAGGCAGAGGGATGTGCAAGGGTTAGGGAGTGAGGGACCCTACAATCTTTTCAGGAATCTGTAAGCTGCTGGGTTTGATTGGAAACAGGGGAAAAGTGGTAAGGTAAGTGATGGAGCTGGAGGGGTTGGCAGGGACCAGGGCACACAAAGCCCTGGATGGGGAAACTTTACTCTGAAGGTACTAGGGTAAAGGAATTTGGAAGCAAATGGATCTCTCTGGCTGCCATTGGTGGGAGGTGAGACTGGGGGCCAGGAGTCCAGAGGGGAGGGAGGCCGCGGAGGGACAGAGAAGCCTTGGAGAGGAGACGGGAGGGGAGGGGAGGGGAGGGGAGAGACGCTAGAGAGGACAGGCTGTGTGGGTGATGAGCTGCAATAGAGGAGGGGCCTAGGATGAGACCCAGGGCTCTAGCCAAGGGACTTGGGGATGGTGGGGCCACCCTGGGATGGTGACCCGGAGGGGGAGCAGGTCTGGGGTTGACACTGAGGCCAGAGAGGGACACAGTGGGTGCAGGGGTCTGTGAGGACACCCGGGGGCAGGCATCCAGGTGGCTGGGCCCCTGGAACTGGAGCTCCGTAGAGAGGGCAGGGGGCAGGAGCAGGCCTAAAGGACGGGGGTGAGGAAGACAGCAGTTTCCCTGGGCTGCACTGGGTAGGACCTGGCTCCTGCTTGGCTCAGACTGGGTGGGGAGAGGGTGGTCCCTGAGGAGAGCCTTCCACCTCCTTCCCCAGCTCTACAGGATGTCCTGTGTTTATGGAGGTGGCCTTGCCCGGAACTGGGACACTGGTGCCACCCCTTAAATTCAACTTCCCATGGCCACACCCCCTTGGGTGAGGAAAAGCAAGAGACACAGAGAGAGAGACACAGAGAGACACGGAGAGAGATAAGGAATGAGGACAGAGACATAGAGGGGCACATAGAGAGACAGAGACACAGACAGAGACATATCTTTCACCACAAAAAACTTAGAGAAAACTGGGAAAGGAGGCTCCCTTCACCTGCTAAAGGGCAGCTACAAAAAACAGACAGCTAACGTCACACTTCATGGCAAAAGACTGTGCTTGTCCCCTAAGATTGGGAACAAACGAGGATATCTGCCCTCTGAGACCCAGAGAGGGACAGGATAGCCTGTACCAGCCTCCTTGTCTGTCTGACCCTGAGCAGCAAGGGGTGAATTTTCTTCCCAGCTCTAGCCTGGTCTGTCATCAGATTCCTTCCACCCTCCACCCTTTGTCCCTCCTGTAGGTACCCAGGGCCCTCAGAACAAAGTCGCAGCCCCTCCTCGTGGCCCTCCCCTCATCTTCCCCTCACTCTCACATTCACCAGTTTCTCAAAGGGGCCCTTTGCACGGGCTGTTTCCTCTACCTGAAACCCACTCTCGTTTATCCACCACCCACAGCTTGGCACGAACTCCTGTGTATCCTTCAGGTGCCAGCTCAAATGTTACCTCCTCCAAGAAGCCCTCCATGCCATTTCTGATAGTATCAGAGTGCCAGACCCCTCTTACAGACCTGGATCCTTTTCTCAGAGCACTTAGCACAGAGTGTGTAATTATACACTCATTTCGTTAGTCACTTCTTTAGTGTCTGCCCCCCATGGACTGTGAGTCCTGTGAGGGCACAGTCACAGTCACTGCTGTGTCCCCAGCACCACCCAGCCCAGGGATGGATGGATACAGAGGAGGTGTCTGCAAATAGCTGGTGAATAAGTGTATAAATGAGAAGGACATGCAAAGGAAGGGGCATGTGTGGCTCTAGAGACACAGCCATGAACAAGGACACAGTTCTCAGCTCCTGGAAATTTCCTATGCGCTGAGCTCCGTCTGGATTCAGATCCTTTGCACAGGCTGTTCCGTCTGCCCATGAAACTGTTCCACTCCCTCTTCTCTCTCTCCCTCTTTTTTGTTTGTTTGTTTGTTTTGTTTTGTTTTGTTCTGTTTTTTTGGCCAAGCTGTGTGGCTTGCAGGATCCTAGTTCTCTGACCAAGGATCAAACCCATGCCTCCTGCAGTGAAAGCAGAGAGTCCTAACCACTGGACTGCCAGGGAATTTCCACACTCTCTTCTCTTGCCTAGATCCTATGGGTCATTCAAGTCTCAGCTCACATGTCCCCTCCTACAGGAAGCCTTCCCTGATCTCCCTTCCTAGGGTGAAGCAGGTACCTTTCCTGGGCTACCCCAGCAGGGCTCTGACCTCTCTGCCTGCAATTCCCCCATCCCAACCCTGGCCACTCTGGGTCTGTCTCCCTGTTGGACTGTGAACTCTGTGAAAGCAGGCCCAGGCTATCTTGGTCACACTGTGTCCCCAGCACCATCCAGCATGGGGCTGGGCACAAGACCAGGTGCTTATTGACTGTTTGCTGACATTGAATAAAGGACTGCTCCCTCTCTACCCCCTGGTGCTTTGCCCGTGTTCCTCCTCCCTTCTTCCGGAAAACTCTTCCCTAGCTTTTTACCTGGCTCCCTCCTCAACCCTCCAGTTTGACTCCAGGAATCCCGTCCTGAGCCTGCCCCCCGTGGTGAATTTAGGTCCGTCAGTGTCCCCAGTGCTCAGCAAAGGGCCTGTCACCAAGGGCTTGTGAATGTTTGTTGAATGAATAAATGAACAGATGAATATTTGAATGAATCAATGAATGAGAGAGAGAGAGAGAGAGAGAGAGAGCGCACCTGCAATGGAGGAAGGGTCTCCTCAGGCCCATCAGCAGCCCTGACCACACTGTTCCTTCCACCCTTCCTGGGAGGAGGGTTCTGGCTGGGTTCCGCCACACCCCAACCCTTGGTGGCTGCCAGGCCTGGAAGGCATTTCCCAGAGGTCAGCACATTCCTGCCTTCCCCGGTGGCTGAGAGTGGGCAGGGGGCATTTCGGAGAGAGGGGAGGAGGGCCCTAGCATTCTGGGTTCCTGCCAACCAGTTCCTAGTCCCCCATGCCCTCGTGCCCTCGGGAGTAGGCCCCAACTGCTCAGTGTAGGGTGGGGGATGAATTCGCAGAGGGGCCAGAGAGCTGATGTGAAGGGTGAGGGTGCCGACGGAGCTGAGGGCCTGGTGGCCCTGCCTGGCCGGACAATGGGGCCGAAGCTGCTGACATGCATTTTGGGGGTAATCCCCAGCCTCTTCCCAGCCCCAGCCCCAGGCCCGGGCTCAGAGAGCCAGGAGCATCCGAGGCAGCGGCCGGGTGGGTGTGAGGGGCATGTGGGGGTACTTGTGCTCCCTGTGCCGCCCCCCGGGGTCTGGTGAGTCAGGGCAGGCTGGGGGCCGGGGGTCAGGGGATCAGGGTGAGGCCTAGTGGCCTTGGTTTGGGAGTTGGGCAGGTCTGGGTTCAAATTCTGATGCTACCTATTACCTGCTGTGGGTGACCTTGGTGTCATTCCCCTCTCTGAGCCTCCTTGTCTGTTTTATGCAGGGGACAGACGTGTGTTGCAGGGTCTTTGGGGTCCAGCAGAACTGAGGTTGGACCCCAGCTCCACGCCACCCTGCTGTGTAGCTAAAAATTGGGCATAATCTATCTCGCGTCCTTGATTCCAGGAGCCGAGCTTTGGGTGCCCAGCACAGTATTTAGTACATGATAGGTGCCCCCTGAAATGGCAACTCCATTAAACAGAGAAGTGGGGCTCCCCTGGCCCCAGTCTCACTCAGACCAAAAGTCCCCTGACAAGTCTAGCTGGTCCCCTAATTTGTGTGAAGAATACAAAATACGTATAAGTAGCATTCACTCCGGGCCAGGCATTTATTAAAGTTTTTAGTCTCTCTTAACTCCTTTTATCTTCACAAGAAACCCATAAGGTGGGCACTTTTACTATCCCTGTTTTAGAGATGAAGAAACAGGTCGAGAAAGATGCTGCGACTTGCCGAAGTTCACACAGCCGGGACATGGCTGAGCTGGGATTTGAACCCATATTGACCAGGAGAGGGAGTAGAAGTTTAATCTAGGGGCCCCAGGAACCAGCGGGGCCATGCCTGGGTGTGGAAGCCAGGGAATAGTGCTGGTGAGGGGCTGAGTCTCCAAGTGGCACCAGCAACGTGCAAATCCCAGGAGCGGGGCTCAGGGTGGAGGTCTCAGCCCAGGCAAGGGAACAGCACCGGGCTGTCTTGGCTTCTCTTCTGTGGTTCCCACCCCCTTGCGGGTGGACATAGCTGGGAGATGGGGATGTTTGTTTCCTTACCACCCACCCTCTGGTGATGTCATACCTCGGCAGCCAATGGCTGGGGTCTCCCCCTCCTCCCCCTCCTCCCCCTCCTCCCCCTCCCCATTCCTTTTCCCCCCCAGCTTGGGGCTGGGGCTGAGCAGACGGACCAGGAGCTCTCGAGGTGTCTGGAGGCCCAGTGGTAAGAGACCGGCCCGCCAGTTCCCTTCCTGGCCAGGCTGAGAAGCCCTGGGAATGAGACCCAGGATCTTGGGAGGTGCTGGGAGGGTGTCTAGGGCCCAGGAGGCTGCGTGGTATAGGAGTTAAAGGTACAGACCTTGGAACCAGACCCTGGGTTCAAATCCCAATGTTCTCTTCTTTCTAGCTGTGTCGTCTTGGGCAAGATATTTCGTTCTTTGTGCCTCTGCTTTCCCATCTCTAAAATGGGCTGAGGGACGCTACCTCCCAGGGCTGACATGAGAGTAAATGCGTTGCTGCTTATAAAGGGCCCGGGCAGGATGCTGAGGGTGGGACAGACCTTTTTGTCCCTGTAATAGAGAGCTGGGGAGGCAAGGCTGATCTTGTTGGTTGGAGGCTGGTGCCCGAGCTGCATTTTGTCCCTCACCCAAAGCTCCTCTTTGGTAGGGGAGAAAGTGGGGCCACTGTGAGCAAAGGCTGGATATGAGACACTTTGAGATGCACAGACACACTTGCGGTCAGAGACTAGTTTATCTTCCTTGAGCACTTACTGTATTCTCTGAATATTCTAAGCACCTGCTCTTGTCTCACAATTCCTCAAAGCCAGTCTTATCGGCTCCATTTTATAGATGAAGAAACTGAGGCCCTGAGAGGTGAAATACCTTGCCCAAGTATTCAAACCTGAGGAGTGCTGGAGCAGGCCCTAATGGAGGCAGCTGGAAGCCACTGCCAGAATGCCTCTCCCCGCCACATCACTGGATGGCCTCAGACAACGCCTAGGGGCCCAGATGAGTCAGGTCTACCCCCCACTCCCATTGCAAGGGCACCAGATCCCTCTGGTGGTTGGGGTGGCTGAGGCTCTGAGAGGGGAGAATTCCTAAACGAGGTTGGCGCCAGCCATGGTGGGGGGAGGAGTGTACAGTGAGGCAGATCTGGGGGATTCCTCAGCAGGCCCAGCTCGGCTGAGGGGCCCAGGGTACAAATGACAACCCCTCACCCCAGCCACCCTGAAGGGCATGAGTGACATCTTAAACGGGCATCTAAGTCGTGATTTCCCCAGGGAGGTGTTGTCAGGAGTTAATGAGCCCAGGCAGGGAAGGATCTTTGCACATAGTAAGTGCTCAAGAAATGGAGACTCTCAGAATTCTGGAAGCTCAGGAATGTACTAGGGCAGCGTCACAGGAATTGCTCAAGAAGTGGGCTGTTGGCCTGTGGAGGGTCTTGCCTGGCCTTGATTCTCCAGGGAATCTCCATTAGATCTTCCCCTAACACGAGTCAGCCCCCCCAACCCCACCTCCCTACCCCTCCTTCCCCTGCCTAGTGGGACAGGCAGATCTGGGAACAGAGAGTGCCCGGGGTTGGGCCCTTCCAAAGCTGCTTCCTTCCGAAGCTGCTCCCACCCCATCCCACCCCAGGAGCTGGGTACGTGGCTCAGGAAGGGCACAGCTGGGCTAAATATAACCTGGGCTGGGCAGCTGTCCCGGGCAGGCATGAAGAAGCAGGGCACTCTCTCTTGCCCTCACCCTGGCTGAGCTTCCTGTGCTAGCCTCTGGGTGTGAACTTCTCTGGCCTGTCCTGGAGCAGGGAGCTTGCGGCCTAGGGGATCCTCCCCTCCATCTCCACCACCTCCTACAAGTAGCAGGCTTCTCTCACCCCCAGCTCAGGATATTATATTATATCGGGGAGTCAGAGTTAGCATTTCAGACCTGGGTTCAAGTCCCAACTCCCTCACAGTGATATCCTGGCTCTCTCTATTTTTTTTTTTTTTTTGGCCAGGCCATGTGGCACGTGGGATCTTAGTTCCCTGACGAGGGATCGAACCCGGGCCTCCTGCAGTGGAAGCACGGAGTCCTAACCACTGGACCGCCAGGGAATTCCCTGTGATATCCCGTTTCTTAACCCTCATTTACTCATCAGTAAAATGGGGTACCATGAGGCCATGTCTATAAAGTGTCTGCCTGGCTCGGGGTTGGCACCGAGGTCCCTCTAAGAATGCCTGTTCCTGGCACCCTTGATCCCCTCTGCCCAGCCCAACTCCTGCCTCAGCTGTTTTGCTGCTTGGGCCTCCTCCAGTGCTCAGAGCCACCAACACAAGTGAAGGTACAGAGTTGGGGTCAAGGGCACAGGTCCTAGCTGTGTGACCCCGGACAGGTCACTTGCCCTCTCTGAGCCTCAGTTTTCAATCCTAAAATAGCCATCACATCCAGAGTGATTTCGAGGCCTAACGGTGCCAGCATAAGGCCCAGTTCAGAGGAAATAATCCAGATGTGGGAGGGGCTGGGGGCTCACAGGGGAGACCAGGACCCCTAGGAGAGCCAGAGAGGAGCCTTCTGACACCGTGGGGGGGAAACCAGTGAAGTGGGTACAGCTGGAGCATTGAGGGGGTCCCTGTGTCCTCTATCCTGGCCAGTGGTGGGCTATGAAGGGCCATTGTGCAGCTGGGGGTGGGTGGGCAGGGGCGGAATGTGACTGGGCACAGCAGATGGGCTATTGTTTGAGGGAATGCGCCACGTGAGGCCTGACCTTTCCCTGTGGAGTGGGGGTTGGCGGGTTGGCATGCCAGCTGGGGGCTGGGAGGACAAGGCCAGAGTCGGGGGCTCGGAGGAGGGAGATAGGATCCACCCCCTTTTCCCCAGAAGGGCCTGTCGGGGAGGTTTCCCGGCTCTACCTCCTTCTCGCTGTGCTGTGTGACCTTGAACGAGGTCCCTGGCCTCTCTCAGGGCTTAGGGTTTTCTCTTTTTTCTTTTTTTAAATTATTTTTTATTGGAGTATAGTTGATTTACAATGTTGTGGGGTTAGGGTTTTCTGCGGTGAGGTGGAAAGTGACGGTCTTAGCACAGGACTGGCAAAGAGTAACCACGCAATGCCCATTAGTTATTATCTGTAGGAGCAGCTGGAGCTTTCCGACAAGTTCAAGTCCTGGCTGGGTCATTTGTGACCCAGGAAAGTGACTTTCCTTCTCCCAGCCTCAGGTGCCTTCTTTGTAACAAGCTCAGCAATGGTATTGACCTCACAGGGGTGTTCTGAAATCCACATGCAATGACCCCCGTGGGATATTCGACACAAGATCAAGACCACAGGAAGTTCTTAGTGATAATCATAGCAAGTGCTTATGAAGTGCCCACCGTGTGCCTGGCACTGTATATTTACAAACACATTTGACCCTCCTAACAGCCCTGAGAGGTAGGTGCCTTCATTCTTCCCATTTTATAGATGAGGAGACTGAGGCACAGAGAGGTGAGGTGATTTGCCTACAGGGAGTACATGGCAGTGGATATAATGATTTTACAGTGAATTTGGCCCCCTCAGTGAGCTGAGGTGGTTGGCGTAGGGGCCCTGCTGTCAGAAAGGCCTAGGAGTCAGTTCTGGCTATACTGCTGTGTCACCTTGGATAAAGGTCTTCTGAGCCTTAGTGCCCCCACCTGCACTATAGGGATAGAGTACCCTTTTTTTTTGGCCACACCATGCAGGATGCAGGATCTTAGTTCCCTGACCAGTGATCAAACCTGTCACCCCTGCAGTGGAAGCGCGGAGTCCTAACCACTAGACTGCCAGGGAATTCCTGGGGATAGAGTATTGACAGAGTGTGGGAAGGCTCAGACACTCAGGAAGCAATCAGTGGGGTTAGCTGATAGTAATGCTCACGTTATTCTTCTTAGAGCCCCGGACCCAGGAGGCCCAAGGAGCTGGAGGTGACCCTGAGGTGAGCACTGGCTGGTGCCACATGCCCCTCCCTGCCCCTCCCTCGCCTGTCTGGAGCCTCATGACCTGGTTTCTCCCTGGCAGGCAGCGAGACCCCAGAGGAAGGGCGCGAGACCCCAGAGGAAGGGCGCGAGCCCCGCAGACGACTGTGCACCACCCCAGGCTGGGCTCCTGTTAGGAGGGGGTGCTTGTTCCCAGGCAGCGGTAAGAGGACAGCTGGGATGGGGGGGGGCTTCTCCCCTTCTCATACCCACCTTGACCTCTCCCTTTAAGCCCAGCCTTCTCCTCTTATCCTCTCCTGGCCTCAAGCCTCCATCCCTGCCCCTGCAGGCTCAGAGGCAGCTGCTCCATGCAGAACTGAAACTGGTCCTGCAGCAGAAGGGAGAGAGGAAGCAGGAGCCTGGGGCCCAGGTGACTCCCAGCAGCACCATGGAGGCCAGGAGCCAGAGTGCTGAGGTGAGCGCCCAACACATCCTGCAAGGAGGACTTGTGGGGCCTTGGTGGGAGCACGGACTAGGGTAGCAAGGAGACACTTCCTGGCTTCTCTGTGCCTCAGTCTCCCCATCTGTGAAATGGAGAGAGCTGCAGGGCCTATTTTATGGGTCACTGTGAAGGAAAAAAAAATAACATTTGTAGTGTGCTTAACACAGTACCTGGCACAGACTAAGATTCAAAGAAGCTAATTCATTGAGCATAATGGAATTATATTAACAATAATAAGCTTAAAAAAATAGAGTAGAAACCCTTCATCAGAAGAGGCAGGATGGTGTAGGGGTTAAAGACATGGGCTTTGGACCCATGGGCTTACATCCCAACCCTATCACTTCAGCTGTACAGCCCTGAACAGATGACCTGAACTTTCTAACCCTCAGTTTCCCCATCGGTGAAATGGGGCAATGGTTCCCACCTCTGAGGGTACTGAGGACTCACACTTGTGTCATTTGCCCAGGGCCTGGTACCTAGGAAGCCTCCTCGAATGTTAACGGCTTTCACTGTTATGGAGACAGGGCACTAGCACTGACTGCATCCCATTGGATGCCAGGCACAGAGTGGGTCTCCTTTTACAGGAGTCAAGCTGAGGCTGAGGGGTGGCAGGCAGGGAGTAAAGTGCATGGAGGCCACCGCCTACAGGACGGCTTATGGGCTCTGAGGTCACAGACCTGAGGTTGGGGCCCCAGTGCTTAACTTGCTGTGTGGCATTAGGCAGTCACTTCACTTCTCTGGACCTTTGTGTCCTACTCGGTGACTGCCCAAGCTGCGGGGAGGATGAAAGGAGATGCCACACATAAAATGCTTAGCCCAGGGCCTAAGGGTGGTGGTGATGGTCATGCTTTTCCCTGCTGCCTCTACTACAACTCTTCCTACCCCTTCTCACCATGCTCCGCCCAGCTCTCCAGTCCCGGGGCCACTGCTGTGGAGCATCGGCCAGACCTGCTTTCCCCTCTCCAAGCCCTGGGCTCAACCCCAGTCTGTACCAGCCTCAATGCACTACCCACTACAGCAACCCCTCACATCTCTGTTGCTTCAGGTCTCAGCTCACAGTCAGAGACTCCTTCCAGTACACCCATGTTACCCAACTTTACAGTAGGGAAATGGGTCCACAGAGGGCAAAGTCCCCCCCCACCCGCCCAAGACACACAGCAGATTGGGTTCCTGGATGGTTGTGGAACTGAGGCCTTTCACTGTTTCTTCTGGGAAGGCCGGGTGCAGATCCCACAGTGCACTGCTGGGCCAGGGCCATGTCAGCACCATTTACAGTAAATACCAGGAATACCACGTCTGCCAGCCCACCACTCATTACCCACGCACCCTTCTTCACTGGATTCCCTCTCCAATGGGCGTTATGCAGGGCTTGGGGTCATAGAGTCCACAATGGGGCACAGTCCCACACATCAAGCCTTCAACGAGGCCAGTCCCACCTGCACCCCTCCATACCGCACCACTAAGGGTCGGCCCTTTCTTCGGGACCCCATCCTCCATCCCACCCCTGTTCTGCGGTTATTAAAGCCCCTCCCCATAGTTCAAGCCCGTCCACAGACTATGGGTCCCCTCCGCACCTCCACGGTTACACTGTAGCCGCACCCATCTATCTTTCGCCGCTCCTCTCAGGCAACCGTCCTCGATCCGCAAATGCTCCAACCCTAGCCCCGCCCCAACTGGCCCCGCCCCTCTGGGGGGGGGGAGGCACAGCCCCGCCCTCATGTCAGGCCCGCCTCTCAGTCGCAACTCAGGTTCCCTCTGGCCTCCCCACCCCGCCCCTCCTCTACAACACCGCCCCGCGCCCCGCCTCTCCCGATAGCGGTCTTTGGGGTTCCACCAGGCCTGTGAGCCTCGAGAGCCGTTGAACCCTTTCGCGGGGTGTCACTGAGCGAGCGGCCCTCGTGCTCACTTAAAGGGGAGATGCTGGAGAGGGTGGGCCCGCACAACCTGCCTGAGCCCTGCCGAGGCGCCTGTGCCCTGAGGACCCGGTTAAGAGCCGCTTTTAAGCTCAATGGCGGGCCCTGGGCGAAGTCCCGCCCTAGCGCCCCATGGCGATCCCTCGCCGCCCTCCGCAGGAGCTGAGGCGGGCGGAGTTGGTGGAGATCATCGTGGAGACGGAGGCGCAGACAGGGGTCAGTGGCATCAACGTAGCCGGCGGCGGCAAGGAGGGAATCTTCGTCCGCGAGCTGCGTGAGGACTCACCTGCGGCCAGGAGCCTCAGCCTGCAGGAAGGTGAGTGGGGCGGGGGCATGGGGCGGGGCTTTCCTGCGGGGGCGGGGTTGGGAAGCTGCCCTGGGTACCGGGACCAGGAGGCGGGGTTAAGGGCTAGGGGCGGGGCTTTGTGTTACCTATCGGCTTTGCGGTTGATCCGAGCAGGAGCTCTGGAGGTTCATTGTCTCGGTTCGACTCCCAGATGTGCAGTTTACTATCTTGTAATCTTTCTGTGCCTCGGTTTTTACACCTCTAAAATGGGACTAATTCTAGTACTTATCTCATAGGGTTATTATGTGGATTAAATGTTTGCAAACACAGCAAGTAGCTAAGTGGCACATGGTAAGCACTAAGTAAGTGCTAGTTATTGTTTTGTTGTTGAGGCTGAAGAAAAGAGGCGGAGTTAACAACTTGGAGGGGGTGGGGAGGGGAGCTTAGTAAGGGATATTTTAGGCAACATGGCTGAGGCTGACGCGATTTATTCATGCAACAGCTATTTACTAAGTGCCTTCTATTTCCAGATATTATTCTGGGTGCTTGGGCTACTGAAGTGAACAAAACAGATAACACTCTCTGCACTTATGGAGCTTACGTTCTAGTAAGGAGAGACATATTTAAGCAAAATGTGTAAAATACACAGTAAATTAGAAGGCGATATATGCTTACGGATGCCAGGACAGAAGCTGCATTTTAAAAAATTAATTAATTAATTAATTAATTAATTAATTTATGGCTGCGTTGGGTCTTCATTGCTGCTCCCGGGCTTTCTCTAGTTGCGGCGATTGGGGGCTGCTCTTTGTAATGGTGGGCGGGCTTCTCATTGCAGTGGCTTCTCTTGTTGCGGAGCACAGGCTCTAGGCGCGTGGGATTCAGTAGTTGTGGCGCGTGGGCTCAGTAGTTGTGGCTCACGGACTCTAGAGCGCAGGCTCAGTAGTTGTGGCGCACAGGCTTAGTTGCTCTGCGGCATGCGGGATCTTCCCGGACCAGGGCTCGAACCCGTGTCCCCTGCATTGGCAGGCGGATTCTTAACCACTGTGCCACCGGGGAAGTCCCGGAAGCTGCATTTTTAAATAGGGTGAGCCAGGAAGAGCAGAAAGGCCTGAAGAAGGTAAGGGAATGAGCTATGTGGCCATCTGGAGGAGCATTCCAGGCAGAGAGAACAGCCAGTGCAAATGCCCCAAGATGGGAGCATGCCTGGCTTGTTGGAGGAACAGCCAGGAAGCCAGGGTGGATGGAGTGGAGTTAGTGAAGAGTAGAGTAAGAGATGAGGCCAGAGAGGTAAGAGAAAGGGTAGTTTTTAGAGGGCTTTATAGGCCATGAGGAAGACTTTGACTTTTAATCTGGAAGGTTTGTGAGTTGAAGAAAGAACGTGAATTGACTGTGTTGAAATGCTGTGTTAGCGGTAGACTGGGGGTGGTGGGGGGCAGGATGGGGAGCAGGAAAAGAGGCTACTGTGATTTTCCAGGTAAGAGATTGGTGATGCTTGGGGCCAAAAGAGTGTTATTGGAGATGAAGAGAAGGGTTTGGATTCTGGATATCATTTGGGTCTCAAGCAGGGGTTCAAGCAGATGAAGTCTGGGACTTGACCGTTGGACTTAACTACACAGAGGTCACTGCATAGCATCTTGAGAGGAGCAGTTCAAGGCTCTGGGAAGCGGGTGTCAAAAGTGTAATCAGAGAGGTGGAAATAATGCAGCTAGACAACTCAATGCATTTTGCCATCCAGGCGAAGCGCCTTCAGGACTGGATATGGGGTGGATTGGAAAGAGAGGGATCAAGGATGTGTCCAGGGATTCTTGACCTGAGAATGGAGTTGGTAGTTCCACAAATGGGGAACACTGGGGCTGGAGCTTGTTTGCAGGAAAACCAGGAATAGAATTTGGATCTGTCAGATGAGAGGTGGATCCCAAGGTGGAGATGTGGAGGGCTAGTTGGATATTTGAGTCTAGGATGGAGGGGGGAGTGCTGGGCTGGAGAGATACACTTGGGAGTCAGCATATTTATGCTCTTTAAACTCCTGAATCTGGATGAGCTTCCCAAAGGGATGAGTGTAGCATGGAGATGGACCAGAGTAGAGGTCCAAGGCCTGAGCTCTGGGACTGTGTGTCTTTAAGAGGTCTGGGAGATGGGGAGGAACCATCCCAGGAGGCTGAGAAGGAACCTCGAGGGAGGTTCCAGAAGGTGTGGCACCCTGGAAGCCGAGCCAAGCAAGTAGATGAAGGAGAGGAGCATGAAGCTGCGTCTCAAGCAGGAGTTCAAGCAGATGAAGTCTGGGACTTGACCGTTGGACTTAACTACACAGAGGTCACTGCATGGGACCTTAAGGGGAGCAGTTCAAGGCTCTGGGAGGGGGGATGTAAAAAGTGTAATTGGAGAACTGGAAATAATGCAGCTAGACAACTCAATGAATTTTGCCATCAAGTGGAACAGGTAAATGGGGCAGGAGATCCAGAAGGAGTGAGGTCAAGACAGCCTTTCTTATGGGAGAAAGAATGGTATGTTGTATGCTGATGGGAATAATGTAGACGAGAAGGACAAATTGATAACGTGGGGAGAGAGGGGAGAATTGCTGGAGTGTGTCCCTGAAAAGGTGGTGGAGGGATTGACCAGAGCTGGGAGTGGGGATGGTTTATCAAATTGATAACGTGGGGAGAGAGTGGAGAGAATCGCCACAGGATCAGAGGGTTGAATAATGGGGCGGGAGCTTCTGGAAGTTCTCTTCTGATTCTGTTCTCTCAGTAAAAGAAGCAAAGTTAGTGTCTGAAGTGTGAGGATGGGGGAGGGGTGTGACCTGAATGGGCTTGGATTTGCTCAGTGAAGGAGACGGGGCTAAGGCCGAGGCCGTGGCTTTGTCCTTAAGTGTCAGAACCTCAAACCAGGAGGAACTTTGCGTCTCAATCTTGTGCTCGGGTATAGGCGGGGCCAAAAATTTGGGAGGCGCCTCGCTGCACAGGCTCCAGAGAAGTGGGCGGAACCAGGCCTGGGCGGAGCCCAGAGATGCCCACGCCCCGCCCACCTCCACCTGGCCTGCAGGGGACCAGCTGCTGAGCGCCCGAGTGTTCTTCGAGAACTTCAAGTACGAGGACGCACTACGCCTGCTGCAATGCGCCGAGCCTTACAAGGTCTCCTTCTGCCTGAAGCGCACTGTGCCCACCGGGGACCTGGCGCTGCGGCCTGGGACCGTGGCCGGCTACGAGATCAAGGGCCCGCGGGCCAAGGTGGCCAAGCTGGTACGCGTGCTTAGCCCGGTTACGGCCCTGGACTGCCCCAGCGATCCTGTCTCTGCGCCGTGAGCCCCACTGCCCCACACTGGTGGGCCAGCCTTGCCCTCTGTCTTGTCACTAACCCAGCGCTAATCCCATCCACTGCCTCCTGTTCTCTGCCCCTGGGGAGGGGGACCCACTCATCCCAAACCAGGACCCTCATCCACCTCGTCAGGCGTCCTGAACCAGGGCGCTCTGAACCAGAGAGGCCAGGTTCAAGCCTGAGGGCAGCTCATTTACTGCTGAGTGACCCTTGACAGCTTTCTTCCCCTCCTTGGGCCTCAGTTTCCCCATCTCTAGAGCGAGGGTTTAGGGGAAAATCCTGGAGGAGGAGCCAGAAGTCTTGGGTCACAGTTTCTATACTCCTGTTGATTCACTGTAAGATTCTAAATAAAGTCTTTGCCTTCTGGGGCAGTAAGGGTGAAGTGACAGGCAGGAAGTGGGGATGGTGTTCTGGGGACAAGATGCTCAATCCAGCACATCCCCAGCCTGGTAAAATAACCACGTGGGGCTCCCCCCGTCCACCCCAGGCCTCCCACTGTCCCACCGCCTGCTGCCTCTCTCCTCTCTCCCCAGAACATCCAGAGTCTGTCCCCTGTGAAGAAGAAGAAGATGGTGGTGCCCGGGGCCCTGGGGGTCCCTGCAGACCTGGCCCCTGTTGACGTCGAATTCTCCTTTCCCAAGTTCTCCCGTCTGCGTCGAGGCCTCAAAGTCGAGGCTGTCAAAGGTCCTGTCCCAGCTGCCCCCACCCGCCGGCGCCTCCAGCTGCCTCGGCTACGTGTCCGAGAAGTGGCCGAAGAGGCCCAGGTAGCCCGACTGGCCGCTGCAGCTCCTCCCCCCAGGAAGGCCAAAGCAGAGGCCGAGGGGGCTGCAGGAGCCCGATTCACAGCTCCCCAGGTGGAGCTGGTTGGGCCTCGGCTGCCGGGTGCTGAGGTGGGTGTCCCCCAGGTCGCAGCCCCCAAGGGGGAGGTGGCCCCTGCAGCAGAGGTAGTCAGTGGCTTTGCCCTCCACTTGCCAACCCTTGGGCTGGGAGCCCCAGCTGCACCTGCTGTGGAACCTGCGGCTGGAGGGATCCAGGTCCCACAAGTGGAGCTGCCCACCTTGCCCTCGCTACCCACTCTGCCCACACTTCCCTGTCTGGAGACCCGGGAAGGGGCTGCGGTAGTGACGGTGCCCACCCTGGACGTGGCAGCGCCTACAGTGGAGGTGGACCTGGCCTTGCCTGGTGCAGAGGTGGAAGCCCGAGTAGAGGCGCCTGAGGTGGCCCTGAAGATGCCCCGCCTCAGTTTCCCCCGCTTTGGGGCTCGAGCAAAAGAAGTTGCCGAGGCCAAGGTGGCCAAGGGCAGCCCTGAGGCCAGGGTGAAGGGGCCCAAACTTCGAATGCCCACCTTTGGGCTTTCTCTCCTGGAGCCCCGGCCCGCTGCCCCTGAAGCCGTTGAGAGCAAGCTGAAGCTGCCCACCATCAAGATGCCCTCCTTTGGCATCGGGGTCTCGCCGCCTGAGGCCAAGGAGGCCAAGGGGCCTGAGGTGAAGCTCCCCAAGGCTCCAGACGTCAAGCTCCCCAAAATGCCCGAGGCGGCCCTTCCAGATGTGCGACTCCCAGAGGTGGAGCTCCCCAAAGTGTCAGAGATGAAACTCCCAAAGGTGCCGGAGATGGCCGTGCCAGAGGTGAGGCTTCCAGAGGTGCAGCTGCCGAAAGTCCCTGAGGTGAAACTCCCAAAGGTGCCGGAGATGGCCGTGCCCGAAGTGCAGCTCCCGAAAGTTCCGGAGCTGAAGCTGCCGAAGGTACCCGAGATGAAATGCCCCGAAATGAAGCTCCCGAAGGTGCCCGAGATGGCTGTGCCAGAGGTGCGACTCCCAGAGGTACAGCTGCCAAAAGTCTCGGAGATAAAACTCCCCAAGTTGCCCGAGATGGTCGTGCCGGACGTGCACCTCCCGGAAGTGCAGCTGCCAAAGGTGTCGGAGATGAAAGTCCCCGAGATGAAGCTCCCGAAGGTGCCCGAGATGGTCGTGCCGGACGTGCACCTCCCGGAAGTGCAGCTGCCAAAGGTCTCAGAGCTAAAACTCCCCAAGTTGCCCGAGATGGTCGTGCCGGACGTGCACCTCCCGGAAGTGCAGCTGCCAAAGGTGTCGGAGATGCGGCTGCCGGAAGTGCAGGCGCCAAAGGTCCCGGATGTGCATCTGCCGAAGGCACCTGAGGTGAAGCTGCCCAAGGCTCCGGAGGTGCAGCTAAAAGCTGCCAGGGCAGAGGAAGCAGAGGGGGTGGAATCTGGCTTCAAGATGTCCAAGATGACCATGCCCAAGCTAGGGAGGGCAGAGTCCCCATCTCGCGGCAAGCCAGATGAGGCAAGTGCTGAGGTCTTGGGGAAGCTGGTGACACTTCCCTGTCTGAAGCCAGAGATGGGCAGCGAGGCTCGTGTGGGCGTCCCCCCTCTCACACTGCCCTCAGTGGAACTAGACCTGCCCGGGGCCTTCGGCCTGGAGGGGCAGGTCCCAGCAGCCGACGTGGGCAAGGTGGAGCAGTCAGAAGCCCCTGGGGTGGTAGCAGGGGTCAGGGAAGTGGCCTTCTGGTTGCCCTCCGTTGAGATTGTCACGCCACAGCTGCCCACAGTGGAGGCTGAGGAAAGGCAAGTAGAGGTGACGGAGGTGAAAGTCAAGCCTTCCTCCAAGTTCTCCCTGCCCAAGTTTGGACTCTCGGGGCCAAAGGTGACCAAGGCAGAGGCTGAGGGGGCCGGACGAGCCTCCAAGCTAAAGATGTCCAAGTTTGCCATCTCACTCCCCAAGGCTCGGGTGGGCACCGAGGCGGAGGCCAGAGGGACGGGGGAGGCAGGCCTGCTGCCCGCCCTCGATCTGTCCATCCCACAGCTCAGCCTGGATTCCCATCTGCCCACAGGCAAGGTGGAGGTGGCAGGGACTGACGCCAAGCTCAAGGGGTCCAGGTTCAGCCTGCCCAAGTTTGGGGTCAGAGGCCGGGACAGCGAGGCAGGAGAACTAGTGCCAGGGGCGACTGAGTTGGAGGGCAAGAGCAGGGGTTGGGATGCGAGGGTGAAGATGCCCAAGCTGAAGATGCCCTCCTTTGGGCTGGCTCGAGGGAAGGAAGCAGAAATCCAGGGGGGGCGAGTCAGCCCCGGGGAAAAGCCAGAGTCCACGGCTGTGCAGCTTAAGATCCCTGAGGTGGAATTGGTTACTCTGGGGGCCCAGGAGGAAGGGCAAATGTCCGCAACCAGGCAGGTGGGCACTGAGGGCCAGGATGGGGGGCCGAGGGGGCCGCTCTGCATCTCCCTGCCCCAGGTGGAGCTGCCCAGCTTTGGGGAGGCTGACCTGGGTGCCACCCCCGGGCAGCAGGCCAAGAATGCACCTCCTCCAGCAGAGGGCACCCCAGGCTATAGGATCCAGGTGCCTCAGGTGACCTTGTCTCTACCTGGAGCCCAGGTGGTGGGTGGTGAGCTGCCCGAGGGTGAGGGTGTCTTCAAGATGCCCGCTGTGACAGTGCCCCAGCTTGAGCTGGACGTGGGGCTGAGCCGAGAGGTGCAGGCGGGTGAGGCAGCCACAGGTGAGGGCGGGCTGAGGCTGAAGATGCCGACGCTGGGGGCTAGAGATGCGGCGGGGGGTGAGGGGCCTGGGGACCAGCCCCCAGGGGCCGAGTGCACCTTCCGCCTCTCGCTGCCTGACCTGGAGCTCTCCCCGCCCGCTGTGGGCAGCCATGCTGAGTACCAGGTGTCTGAGGGCGAGGGGGATGCCGGACACAAGCTCAAGGTGCGGCTGCCCCGGTTCAGCCTGGCACGGGCCAAGGAGGGGGTCGAGGAGTCCGAGAAGGCCAAGAACCCAAAACTCAGGCTGCCCCGCGTGGGCTTCAGCCAGAGCGAGGCGGCCAGTGGGGAAGGCTCCCCCAGCCCCGAGGACGAGGAAGAGGAGGGCTGCGGGGAAGGGGCCTCCGGGCGCCGGGGCCGCGTCCGCGTCCGCTTGCCCCGTGTGGGCCTGACTACCCCCTCCAAGGCCCCTCGGGGGCAGGAGGGCGAGGCGGCCCCCAAGTCACCTGGAGGGGAGAAGTCACCCAAGTTCCGCTTCCCCCGGGTGTCCCTAAGCCCCAAAGCCCAGGAGGAAGGTGGATTCCGGGTCCGGCTGCCCAATGTGGGGTTTTCGGAGACGGGGCCTCCAGGCCCCACGAGGTTGGAGGGGGCTCAGGCTGCCGTCATCTGAAACCCCTCAGCAGAGGGAGACTCCCCTCCCGTCTTCCCATCCCCCTCCTCGTTTTGTGTGTGAGATAACTAGCACTAACCCTCAGAGGGCTGGGAGGCGGGCGACTGACCGGGTCAGGGCCGGGGAGTCCGTGCCTGACTCTTTGGCAGGAGTGCCCGTATCTTGCCAAGCCATGTGAATAAAATAATCCAGAGGTAGCTTTGTGTCAGGTCTCCTCTGTGTGTGTGTTTGTTGGGGGGTGGGGCGCGGGTGCAGAGAAAGGAGTCCCTTGAGGATGGCCTGAAAGGATGCTTTGTGCAGTGAGACAGGCCACCCCTGGTCTGAGGAGACTCTGGGAGGCCTTGGGGTGGGCCCGGTGGGAGGGGGCTGTCCTAGCCCTTCAGAATTCCCAGGGGCCTCTGAGCTGGGGAAGTTCCCCAGCAGAACCCAGCTGCGGGACCCCTCTGCGGGAGACTCTGCCTGTGCTGCGGGACCCACTCCTGCCAGGACAACCCCAGGGCCTCCACCCCAGGCACCCGGCTGCCCTCTTAAGACTAAGTCCCAGGGTCCTCAGCCCCTACTGGGGCTGGACCTCAGCCTCCAGGGACCCATCTCCACTCAGGATCCAAGTCCCTAAGCCCCCTCCAGGGTCCCCAGGCTCCCCCATTTCTCTCTGAGATGCCCTAGACAAGCTGTCTAGTCCCGAATCTCCCCCTGATGCCACTATAGCCACTCCTCCACTCTCTTCACATCTCCGCCCTCCCATTCTAGAGGAAGAAGGGCTATAGATCAGTGCCCTTGAGTTGTCCAAACTCCCCACTTGGCTTCCTTCAAGCCGACCCCGCCTTGGGTCACTCACGACCCATCACACGCTTCCTCTTCATGCGCACCAGACATGGCAGGAGTTACCTACGTTCCTGGTGCGCACCCCCTGCCCAGGCCCCCAGCATTTGAGGTTTTCCTCCTCTCAGTGGCCTGTCTGTGGCCACGCTCAGGGCCTCTTCTGTCTCCCGTGTCCTGACTTCTCAGGGCTCCTTCCTCCTTCCTGAGCGCTCTCTTCTCTCTCTCTCTCTCCCCCGCACTCCTTCTCTCTCTCCTCCTGTCCCTTGGGCCCTCAGGGCTCCTCCCAGGCCCTCATCCATCCCCACACCCTCCTTGGGCCATGTCACCCTCCCCTCGGCTTCCACTCCTCACCTCTGTGCTGATAATTCCCCAAATCTCTCCTGGGTCCACTCGGGCCTCCAGTGCACGTCTGCATCTCTGCACACCCCCCTGACGTCTCCTGGACACTAGGAGGTTGTGTCCAGTGGTTCAGAGCTTGGCTCGAGAGCCAGACTGCTCAAGGTCAAAGCCTGCCTCTGGCACCCACCTGGGTGACCTTAGGCATTAAAAAAATTTCTTTTGGCCTCTACTTTCTCTTCCATAAAATAGAGGCATTGAGATGTATATTGTAAGGATCAGATAAGGGTTCTAAAGCACTCAGAACGGGGAATTCCCTGATGGTGGTCCAGGGATTAGGACCCTGTGCTCTCACTGCTAAGGGCCTGGATTCAATCCTGGTCTGGGAACTAAGACTCCAACAAGCCGCATGGCCAAAATAAATAAATAAAAATTAAAAAAAAAACAAACTGGGCTTCCCTGGTGGCACAGTGGTTGAGAGTCCGCCTGCCGATGCAGGGGACGTGGGTTCGTGCCCCGGTCCGGGAAGATCCCACATTCCGCGGAGCGGCTGGGCCCATGAGCCGTGGCCGCTGAGCCTGCGCGTCTGGAGCCTGTGCTCCGCAACGGGAGAGGCCACAACAGTGAGAGGCCCGCGTACCGCAAAAAAAAAACCAAAACAACCCAACAACACTCAATACCCTTTTAAATGTTTTAATGTTAAATTTCCTAATGTCCTCTCTGCCAAACTGCTCCCGGTCCATGTCCCATCCCTCTCAGGGCCAGAGCCCTGCATGGCTCCCTCCTTCCCCCCAACCTGGCCTCCTGTGTGTCTCATCCATCTGCCTCTTCCCCCGCCTCCCCAACCTTCCCACCTGGGCCCTGCTGCAGGCTGGGGCCCTCCACTCTTGCCCCCTCCAATCCACTCTTCTTCACACAGTAGCTTTCTGATACTCAGATCTGACCCTGGGGAGTTTCCTGGTGGCCTAGTGGTTAGGATTCGGCTCTGTCACTGCTGTGGCCCGGGTTCGATCCCTGGTCGGGGAACTGAGAAACTGCAAGCCGCGTGGCGTGGCTAAAATTTAAATAAATGAATAAATAAATATCTGAACCTGCCCTTCCTTGTTCAGAGTCCTTCCGTGGCTGCCCAGTGCCCTCAGGACAAAGTCCAGACTCCTTAGCCTGGCATTCAAGACCCTTTGCAACATGGCCCCCCTGTAGCCACGCCTCCCCAGGGCAGCCACAGGCAGGGGGGCAGCTGTTTTCTGAACACAGACGCACACACAAATCCCCTAGCTCGGGAAGCCTGCCGTTCCTCACCTCTGTTTAGGAATGTCCCATTCCTCTATGCCCAAGGCCCACGATCACACTCCCCTCTCCGTCGACCCTTCTCCTGTCCAGCCCCTCTAGGGTTCCGCCACTGGACGGGGGAGGGGGCATTACCTGCCACCCCCCCCCCATTCCAGCCAGGGGCTCAGGTCTCCAACAACAGAACCAGAGCCACTTAGCAACGCTGGAACCCATTCAGGGGGGCTTGGGGCCCCTCATCCCAAGCCAGGAGGTCTTCAGGGTAGGAGTGCACCCCCTGGCAGACTTGCTCTGCGGCCCAGGTGTCTGGGGGTTGTCAGGGAGGTGGGGGTGAACCTCGCAGGGCGAGGCACGAGTGCGGTTCTCTTTCCCCCACTGGGGAGGCCTCGGGGCCAGCGTCAGGGCGGGAGGCCTCGGAAGCAGAGCCCGTGGGGCGGAGGTGGCGGCAGGGCAGTGTCTGGTGGCAGAGGAACCATGGCCACCATCCAGTCGGAGACTGACTGCTATGACATCATCGAGGTGCTGGGCAAGGGCACCTTCGGGGAGGTGGCCAAGGGCTGGCGGCGAAGCACGGGCGAGATGGTGGCCATCAAGATCCTGAAGAACGATGCTTACCGCAACCGTATCATCAAGAACGAGCTGAAGCTGCTGCGTTGCATGAGGGGCCTGGACCCGGAGGAGGCCCACGTCATCCGCTTCCTCGAGTTCTTCCACGACGCCCTCAAGTTCTACCTGGTCTTTGAACTGCTGGAGCAAAACCTTTTCGAATTCCAGAAGGAGAACAACTTTGAGCCCCTCCCTGCCCGCCACATCCGCACGGTCACCCTGCAGGTGCTCAGAGCCCTGGCCCGGCTCAAGGAGCTAGCCATCATCCACGCCGACCTCAAGCCTGAGAACATCATGCTGGTGGACCAGACTCGCTGCCCCTTCAGGGTCAAGGTGAGCGTGGCCATCCAGCCCTGGACACTCTCCTGAGGCTGAGGTTCCTCTTGTCCCACCTCCCAACTCTGAGGTCTCTCCCTCCCTGGCCATGATGGCTCTCCCCACCTCCTGGCTCTGAAATCCCCATCTCCCTACCCCAATTCTGACATCCTCTCCCGCTCAGCCCTGAGGTTCCCCCGTCCTTGTTCAATTCTTAGCTCCTCTGGCCCAGTCCTGTCCCTGTGGGGCTGACATTCTAGTGGGGGAGATAGAGTCGCCAAGGTAAACGAGTAAAATATGGTAGGGCTTCCCTGGCGCAGTGGTTGACAGTCCGCCTGCCGATGCAGGGGCCATGGGTTCGTGTCCCGGTCCGGGAAGATCCCACATGCCGCGGAGCATCTAGGCCCGTGATCCATGGCCGCTGAGCCTGCGCGTCCGGAGCCTGTGCTCGGCAATGGGAGAGGCCACAACAGTGAGAGGCCCGCGTACCGCAAAAAAAAAAAAAAAAAAAAAAAAAATGGTATATGAGTGAGAAGGAGACAAGATAAAGTAGGGAAGAGGAGGAGGTGGGGTGGTGATGAGTAAAACTTTAGACTCTGTGGTCAGGGAGGCCTCCCTGAGAAGGTCACATTTGAGGGAAGTCTTGAAGGAGGGAGGGAGCTGTGTCGACATCTGGGAGAAAGAATCAGTGCAAAGGCCCTGAGGTAGGAGTGGACCAAGTATATGTATTTGAGGAGCACTGAGGAAGCCAGTGTGGCTGAAATGGAGTGACTGAGGGGAAGAGGGAGGAAATAAGATCAGGAAGGTGATGGGGCCTGGTCGTACAGGGCCTTGTGGGCCACAGAGGGGACTTGGGTTTTATTCTGTGTACGATGGAGCCACAGGAGGATCCTGGGCAGAGGAGGGCTGTGATTGGACACAGGTGTTCACAGGCTCCCTCTGGCTGCAGTCGGGGGAAAGACAGTGCGGGGTGACCACCCCAGTCCGGGTCGGGGATGGGGGTGGGTTTGGGGTAGATCTTTTTTTTTTTCTTTTTTTTTTGGCCACAAAGCGAGGCTTGCGGGATCTTAGTTCCCTGACCAGGGATTGAACCTTGGCCCCGGCAGTGAAGGTGCTGAGTCCTAACCACTGGACCGCCAGGGGATTCCCTCAGGGTAGATTTTAAAACAGGACTTGCTGGTAAATCTTATGTGAAGTGTGAGAGAGGAAGAGAGGGCCTGAGGGAGGATGAAAGCCTGTTGGCCTGAGCGACTGGAAGGATGGCAGCGGCATCCTTCTTCATGAGTTTGTTCATCAGCAAACATTTTCCGAACGCCTGCTCTGGGCCTGACCCTGTGCTGGGCACACAGGCATGTCCTCTGCGCTGTCTCGGGTCCCTGGATTCCCCCATCCCGGCTCTGACCCCTCTGTCTGCTTATGGGTTTGTTTCTGTCTGGTGATGGTTCTGAACTAGGAGCACCGTGAGGGCGGAGCCAGGGGCATTTTGGTCACCACCGTGTCCCCGGCATCTCCCAGCACAGTGCCTTCCTGGAGTCAGTGCTCAATGAATGACAGAGACACAGGGAGATACAGAGACAGGAAAAGGCAGATCATTCTGTCCCAACAGATGGAGGGTTAGAGACCCAAGGAAGGAAGGTTTTCCACAAACATAGCAGGAGACAGACAGGACAGAGCTACAACACCTGGCCAGTGTTGGCACCCCTACCGCATCTGTGGAGTGAATGAATGAATCCC